>NC_056733.1:1442051676-1442091676 GCF_019279795.1 Protopterus annectens
GACAAATGACGGCCCTTCAGTCTTCTTTTTAATATTTTTAACTCTCAAATTTATGTGAACCAGCTTTCTGCCTGGCTAGTCCCCCTACAACAGACTAACGAGTCATTTGCTTTACAGAGATGAGAAGGCATGGCAACCTGTCAGCAGATTCATACCTGGGAAGCCTTTACTAATTACGTACATAACCTCCTCCAAACAATGTCCCAATGTAAGCAGTGACAGACTGTACAATGTAAAAAACAGACCAGTTCCAAGTCTACTTTCCCAAGCTTACACAACTTACACAGTAGTCCACCCTCATGCTTCCTGATATTCAATTAAATGCTAACAATGCTGGAGACTGAATAAACATCCTCCCCTGAGAAATGTAAAATATCTTTCACTACTTAATTCTACCCTCCACTAGCCAATCCTCAGTCATCAAAACTATTGCTCAATCCCAGGACAGCTGCATTGAGGAAGAGCAACCTCCTTCTGTACTAATGCCCCAGAATTGAAGTAGCTTGCATCTCCTTGCATCCCCTCCCTCAAAATGCAATGTTTAGAAATAATGGCAACTATCTTGGACAGTAACTCTAAAAATGCACATTCTAAAAACAGCTATGATTAAATGGATCCAAGACAACTCATCAGGCGGTGACTTACCCAAAATGGCACTTATCAAAAGTGCTCTCTCATTATGGTAAGGATGGGGAGTTGACCCACCCTCAGTTAAATACAAAACACTGCTAGGTGATGCACAGTCAATATAAAACAGTTGCCTCAAGCAGTTAACATGCATGAAATATCTATACACAAATTAAAATAAAGGCTGTGAAAGTCTGCTGTTCTATTTTGCTTACTTCTGCTGTATTAGAGACCACCACTACATGACTAAGGGACTTTTCTGAAACTGTCAAGTCCAAGCAAGGCAATACTTTCTCCACTGGCATGCTGATATGAAGTGGCATTCACAATGTCAGGAGAGTGTGACTGTGAAAAAATACTTGTTTTGAAAAGGCGTGCCTTTGAACAGAGTACAGAAGTCCAGCCGACATGTTTTGTCTCCTTCAAGAATGGAAAAAGTGCATAATAATTTCAACTTATGCTCTGAATTATTTTGTACTTTCGCAAAAAATGTGCAAAGTTGCTCAATGCATGCGTGCAGAAAAGCCTGACAATATATATAAGCTTTGGTTAAACCAGTTTAAACCAGCTTACATACTACATTAACCATATCTGCTTGCATGCGTTTCCCATGTATTAAAGAACTTTCCAGTAGGTGGGACTACCACTTACGCTGAAAGAGCTAGTTAAAGCTTCTGTTCTCTCTCTTTCCAAACATATCCAAAACAAAAGGTAAAAATGTCACACAGACCAACTAAGTCTTCACTGTTAATATCTTAAATCTCCTGTATTGGAGACCCATTGGATATATGTAAACGACCTCTTAAGGACATAAGTGTTTCAATTACATGGCTTTTAAACACCCAAAACATTTTACATGCACTTTATAAGTGTTTACTGGTGTATTCAGGCCAATAAAGCCAAACCTCACTATCCATATGACATGCCATGTTTCTCCCCTTTTCTGAGTTGGTCAGTGCAGTATAAGTGGATTGTTTAGCCATACTTTAGAAATTCAGAACTTAAAAATACAGAACTTAAAAATAATCCCTATATTCATAACATTTGGATGACTGCAAACTATCCCGAATAGCACCCAAACCAAAGGGTAAAATGGTCACACAGGGAAACTATTCAGTGAAAACTACTAGAAAGACCCAGCACAGCTAAAGTCTTCAACTTTGCATTACACAGTTACAGTAATTTCTAAGCCAAATAGCAAGAAACACTGGTATGCTCTTAAGTGATCATCTGCATACATCCCATGGGTCTACACTATAAGAGGCTTAAGGTATTTCACATTGAAAATTTTAGCATTGTTTTGGAGTGGGGCATCTTTCTTCTAGTTTATATATTTATATAGCTATTTATATATAGCTTAATAGATACAGATACATACACAAACACACACAGAGGGAGAGACAGATATAGCCCCCCCCCAAGCTCATGAGGTTTGCTGATAAGCTATATTTGTAATGGACATTCTCACTGTTGTGCATCAGCTTAATACAATATATATATTTTTGTCTATTAAATGTGATGGTCTCTTCATTTTACTTCCTCTACATCCCTTGATCAAAAGAATCTGCAGAGATGGGCCATTTCAGCTCAAGGTCCAAGACTGAGAAGGGGTCAAGGTACACTGGAGTGAATGAACTTTGACATTCCCCAGATTAATCCCAAGAAGGAATCAACTAGTGATGCTGCTTCACATTGGAGCATAAACTGAATAAGCTAACTTTTCAGAGTTTTCTGAAGATGCTACTGCAGACCAAATGTTTATTAGTAGATCAAAAATGCAGGAATAGACATCAAAATTATAAAGATACAGAAGTGAATACAGATAAAGTAATAGCTGCAAAACATCTAAAGTTGAGATGAAGGTAAAGTCTAAAACAATTGCTCTTAATAGAACTCAGGCAAATATATCACAGTATTTAAGTTCAGGGAAAAAAGCTCATGAACTCTATAAAAAATGCAGAAAGTACTAAAATTTTTCAACAAAAATAGGAAAAGAGAGGCTGGGGGAATGACCTTTCCTCAAACAATGATTGCCAGCCAAGACATGCAACAAATAGGATTTAACCATATTGCAGTAAAAATAATAAAGTATAGTCAGCTGACACAAGTAGTCTGTTTTCCAAATTTAAACACCACAAGTCCAGGAGAATATGATGTACAAATGTAATCAAAACTGGTTAGTATTTACTGTTTATGTAGCTAGCTGAATGTCGCAAGGGTTTCTAGCAAGCAAAAACTACAAAAAGGGAGCGGTGCAGAACTTAATACCTGGACAAGAAATTGTTGTATTGTCTGTCTTCTGGGTTTATATAAAGTCTTTAAGGCAGTGAAACAACAAGACTTGTAACAAAGACATGTAGTAGCTAATGCAAAAACTAGCCCCCAAGATTAGCTGCATCACAAAGTGTTAAAAGCTACTGTGAATTCCTCAGTCTGGAAGAAACCTAAAACATTTACAATTTATAAAACGTACTCCAAGTTAGGATTTCCAGGCTGACTGATTTAAGCTCTCCTAGTATTAAACAGTAACTGAGAAAAAGAACCACTGAAACTTTCAGTCTGAATACAATTTGGTTACTGGCTAGTAATTAAACTGCCTGATTCCTGGTAAAGATGCAATTTGGAGAAGCGGAGAGAAACCAACTAGAAAAAGAGATAAATTACTTCGAAAGAATCCTGCAGGTGTTCAGCAATTCAAGTTTCAGCTCTGGCACAGGATACGACTTCCAATAATTTAAGAGGAAAAAGTACATCAAACGTACTCAGACACATTTAGAATAAATGAAACACTGAAGAAATATCTCAAATAAAAAAGATGGAAAAATTAGAAGCCTTAACAAGCTATTCAGATGAACTGATGAAAGTGCAAAAAGTGTCTGAAAATGAAATACTGGTTCAGTATGAGGCTTCTTGAGAAGAGCTGTTTAAAAAAAAGTACAGCAAGAGGACAGTATGCAGAGAAAATATGAAATTTTCTGCTGTACCACAGAAACTGGAAGTAACATACTGCACTGTACTTATGTAAGTACAAATAAGCAACCAGACTGGTAACGCACAGCAGGATTTGTTAACTGAAATAGCACAGTGTGTATGCTTTAAAACTGGTCATGAAAAAGCAGCCAAAAATTGAACTAGTAAAGATGCAATCATACCAGCACAGAGTTGATTCTGGCAAAACCATGGCAGAAAGGAAATTAAAATAAAAAATTGGGGACTTCCCAAGATGATGCTGCACACTGATCAACAGCTTCATTTCAGCTTTCCCAGTGCAAAAATAGAAATTGAGAAACAGACGGTGATATTGCCAACATGAGTAAAATTCAGTTACTGGCTAGTAAATTATACTGCCTGGATGAGAAAGGTGAATAGAAGACACTGACTGGAAAGAATCCTGCAGCTGTGTTCAACAAAAAAACAGTTAAAGCTCCAACTCTGGTGCAAGGTATGGCTTCCAGTAATATACAGGAAAAAAATAAGTAATATGTCAGAAGTGATTAAAATAAACAAAGCACTGAAGAAGTATATCAAGTCAAATAACAAAAGACTAGAAAAATGGAAGAAGATTTAAATAGATATTCAGATGAGCTGATAAAACTGCAAAAATCAGAGGCTGAAATAAAGAAAAGGCAGGCTGAGTATGAGACTGCACAAAAAAAAAAAAAAAAATATGTACTCACCATAATGTTCCATCTGAGTAGTTGTACTTCATTTTCTGCAACCTGTGGGTATTCGGATCCATATCGGATCTGAGCCGGCAACATTTTCAAAGCATCTGCTCCAAGCTCCTCCCCTTACCCATAATCCCTCATCTCCTACCTTCCCCTCAGATCGAGTTTGCCACTATCCAAACTATCAGCAAATCAATAACAGCACTAACCTAGAACAGGTTCGAGGGAAGGAGGGCGGGACGGTTGCAGAAAATGAAGTATAACTACTCAGATGGAACATTATTATGGTGAGTACATAACTTCTTTATCTGAAGTAGTTAACTTCATTTATCTGCAACCTGTGGGACAGAGTCCCCAGCTACCAAAACTCCTGGGAGGCCCTCATGGAAGGATATTCCTGAGCATCGCAAAGCCAAAGGATGCTCTCCCTCTAGAGATCAAATCCAACTTATGAGAAATAAATGTATGTGACCTTGCCCAGGTCACTGCTGCACAGATATCATCCAGTGAAATCCTAAACCAAAAAACAGCAGAAGTTGCCACAGATCTGGTAGAAAGAGCTTTAACAGGACCAGGCAGGGATAGACCTTTGTCCTTATAAACTTTCAGTATACACTGTGTAATCCCCATCTAGCTAAGGAGACCTTGGATATGGCTTTGCCCAAAAAGGGTCTAGAAAAGAACACAAATAACTGGTCAGACTTACGAAAGGGTTTAGTCCTATGCAAATAGAAACAAAGCTGTCTATGAACATCTAGCAAATGCAGTTTATATTTACCCTTGTTCTGAAAATTTGGAAAGAAAACAGGCAGGTAAATAGTCTGATTAATATTTAATTCAGAGGCAACTTTCGGTAAGAAGGAAGGGTTCGTGCGGAGCGAAACCCTGTTTTTATGAAAGATCAAGTAAGAGGGCATGGCAGACAAAGCTTGAATCTCAGAAACTCTCCTGGCCGAAGTAATGGCCACTACGAAAGCTGTTTTCCAGGATAAGAATTTCAAATCTACTGATGCTACTGGTTCGAAGGGAGGAGCAACTAACGCCTGCAGAACTAGGGTAAGGTCCCAAGGAGGGACTGATTCCTTAACCGGAGGGCATAAAAGAAAGGTGCCTTTCAAAAAAGCTATACACAGTCTCAGAGGCCAGAGCATTCATATTTTCGCCGACATGAAAATTAGAGATGGCCGCCAGTTGCACTTTTACCATGGAAAAACTAGCCCTATGTTGGAAAATATTGGACAAAAACTCCAACACGGCAGGAACCTGGGCTGTAAAGGTATCTAAGGTTCCTCTGAGAAGCCTAAATAGAGAAGCATTTCCATTTGCTGTGCTAAACCTTCCTAGTGGAAGCTTTGTGGGATGCCACCAGAATAGTCTTTACTGAAGATGACAGACCGGGAGTCCTAGCAATCAGGGGAACTGGAGCAACCAAGCTGTCAGCTTGAGGCTGTCCAGGTCGGGCAGACAGATGCCAGAGGGATAAGAGATGAGATCCGGGCAAGGATCCAGAATCCAAGGAGTTAGAACATGAGACCAAAGGAAGGAGAACCACACCTGACAAGGCCAGAACGGGGCTATGATGATCACTTTGCATCCTAGGTCGGCAAGCTTTCTGAAGAAATTTCAGAATGACAGGTACCGGGGGGTAAGCATACAGTACCCAGGAGGCCAAGTGTGGATGAGGGCATCTCTGGGGGGAGTCCTCTGGTGAGGGGGATCAGAGCGAAGAACTCGCTGCACTTCACACTGGAAGGAGATGCGAAGAGATTGCAGCAAGGCTTACCCCACGCAAGGAAGATCTCCTCCGCTATCGATTGCTTCAGAGACCACTCGTATGGCATTAGAACAGCCCAAGTCAGTCTGTCCCTTGAAATGCTTGAGCATCCCAGGATGTGCGTTGCAATCAGAAAAGTACAGTTGTGTACACTTACCATAAATGTAGATGTTCGAGTGTATTCACTGTTGCAGTCATTACATTTGGGTAATCTGCTGGCAGGTTGCCCTCAGTCGGCCTGATTAACAAAGTCTTAGGTCATGCGTTGGTTGCTGTCCCTTCCTCCATGACATCAGGGCATCAGGGGTATAAAACATGCAGCCGAAGCCATTACATTAGATTTTCTTGCCCCAGATGTCAGGTGCCCCCCAAAGGGGAGCAAATAAAATTGTTTGGAATTGGCAACGTGTGGAAATGAAATCTGTATCCCTGGGATACTATATTTAAATACCTCAAATTTCAGACCTGCCCCCAATCAGTGGGCAGTGGCCCAGAAACAAGTACATCTGAAGAAGTTACTTAATTTGTTCTGCAACCTGTGGATATCGGATCCGACCACGGATCTGAGCCGGCAGCTTCACAAGCTAAAAGATCCGAGCTCTTAGCTCCTCCCCCTACCCATAATCCCCTGCTGCCTACTGTATTACCTCGCATCGAGTTTGCCGCGGCTGAAGACCGCTACTTGTGAAGAGCTCCTTAAGCTTGGTGAGGTCGTTTCAGCTTTTTCTCCTTGAGAAAATTTCTTTAAGTTAAATTTAAGCTTGTTAGTGTTAATTTCCCTTTAGAAATAGAGTGTTAGCCCCCTTTCGGTAGTTTTCTCGTGGTCGTTGGCATTTTTCTTCTCCTCCCCCTTAGTGTTTGGATGTGTGTTGTGTAATGGCGGAAGGGCCCAAAGCCATTTTTTCCAAGTGCACTAAGTGTGGCCATAAGCTTTCCCCAGCTGATGGCCACACTCAGTGTGTCTTGTGCCTGGGGGTGGCCCACTTATCAACGGCTTGCCAAATTTGTGCAGCCTTTAATCCTCAGGCAGTTAGGGACAGGAAGAACAAGCTGATCCTGGCGGGCCTACTTCCCCAGGATTCTGCTTCTTCCTCCCCTTCGAAGGCTCAGGCTACTATCGTAGCCCCGGCGCCTTCAGTTCCCCCCGCTCAGCCTGGGACTCAAACTCCCTCTGCTGTGCAGAGTTCGGGGGACTCTAGTGCTTCTTTCTCCAAGGAAAAAAAGAGGCACAAGGCGAAAGATAAGCACAGGTCTCACAAAAGGACCGGTCTCCTTCGAGGTCGAGGCGGCCCTCCCGGCCCGCCTCAACGACTTCTAGATCAACCAGGAGCTTTACCGACACGGACATGGATCGGATGATGCATCGATTCCTGCAGACCCAAATGCAGATGGGGGTGCACTTGCCCCCCCCCCCCCGGGGGGGGGCACAGCCCCTCTCTTTGCTCCGATCACTCCTTCTCTGACCCGGTTTAGGGTTTTGGAGTCATCGGATCCAGGCCCTTTCGGAGCCAGGGTTTCGTCGGCGCCAACCTTGCCTTTGAGCTTGTCGGATCCTAGCTCTTGGGGCCGAGGGCCGAGCATCGGATCCGTGGGGATTGGTGTATCTCCAGTGCAGTGTAGGTCAGAGCACACCTCTCTCTCGACTCCGACTGCTTCGGCTCCGACTCCGATCCCTGCTTCGGAGCCAAGGAGACTACTTTCGGAGCCTGGGGAAAGTAGATCTTCGGCTTTTGAGGTAGTGGAGAGGGTTCTGTCGAGGTCTTCCAGATCCCCGGTCCGGGCCTCGGATCCTCCTGCCCCCCCTATGCATGTGGGTCTATCCTCCCATCGTCCATCCTATGGGACAGCCTGCTCAAACCCTCCAGTTAGTTCCCTTGGAGGAACAGGAACCCGTGGGCGAGCCCTCCTCGGACAGTCCCACTGAGGAGGTGCTTCACAAATGGCAGTGTAAAAGGAGGCACCTGGACTCCCCCGAGTCCATCACCACGGACACGGATTTGGATGAAGGGGAAGGTTCCCCAAGATCACCCCCCGAAGATGTCTTCTTTGGAGACATCATGGAAATGTTGCGTATTAGAGGGAGGTGGTCTGCCCAAAAACCTTCCTCAGACGAATCGGTGTTCCTGGAGGCGGGCTTGTCTACCTCCTGAGTGTCCCCTCTGGCTGACCCCTTGGTGGACTTAAATACCACCAGGGCGTGGAAAGAACCCGACACCGTGGAGCCAATCCCCAGACATCCTGACAAAGTTCTTAGCCCCCCCGCAGATAGGCAGTCCTGGGCTAAGGGGTCCCCTGTTGATGCCATGCTGGTGGCGGCCACCACGAAGAAGGAACTCGCACAGGAGAGTTCCTTGGTCCATCCTCTAGATAAGGAATCTCGGGCGATGGGCCCGCATTGGGAAGCGGATGTTTGCTTCAGCAACCTTCTCTATAAGGGTGCTGAACTATATGGCACACATTATCAAGCTACAGTGAGACCTAATTAAGGAATATGCTGCAGCCCCCCCCAGAGTCCATGACTGCCTCGGATAAGGCACATTTGTGACTCGTATGGCCACTCTAAAGTCCATCTCGAACATGTCCATGCGGTTACTCTCTCATGATACTGAGGGAGCCGCTAGGGCTAGTGAGCCGGGGTTGTCCTGCGGCGTCAGGCCTGGCTTCGCCTTTGCGATTTTGCGGATCCCTTCAAGGCGTCCTTCGCGAATGCGCCCTTTGACGGATCTTTGCTTTTTGGCAAGACCGTACGTGAGATGCTGGTCCAAAGCGAGAAGGATGGGAAGATGCTGTCTGCCGTCGGGATCCGCTTCTTGAATCCCCAACAATCATTTTCTAGGAATCAGAGGGGACAAAAGAAGTTGTGGTTCCGCAAGTCTCAGCAGTCCCACCCGGCTTCGGACCACTCATCCTCTAGAGGCAGAGGAGGACAAGGCGGACGCCGGCCCAGAGGCAGAGGGGGGCCACGTAACTTCGGGTCTAGGGAACCTTTCTCTGACAGGCCCGCGCAACAGCCCTGAGGGCTTACCCAGCTGTCCCTCTCTGGAGGCAGTTGGGAGGCGTTTATCGGAGCATCTGTCAAATTGTGAGTCCATCACGACAGATCGATGGGTGCTCCAAATCATATCCAGAGGTTACTCCATTCCTTTCATACACCTACCCCCCAAAGTCAGGCGCCTCCCCGATGTTCCACCCGATCAAAGGGAGACTGCAGCCTTAGAAGTGTCAAAGCTGCTAGAAAAAAAGAGCCATCCAGCCTGTCCCCCCAGACCAGTCCGGATTGGGCCACTACTCCAGCTTCTTTTTAGTGCCAAAGAAGATGGGGGACTTAAGACCGATTCTAGATCTCTCCGCTCTGAACCTGTTCATTCCCAAGGAAAAGTTCCGGATGGTCACTCTTCAGGCTATTCTCCCCCTTCTTCGGGAGAAGGACTGGATGTGCTCCATAGACCTCCAGGATGCGTACTACCACATTCTGATGGACTGATGATCCAGGAGGTTTCTGCGCTTCCTGCTAGGAGACAGTCATTATCAATTCAGGGTTCTCCCGTTTGGCCTCACCTCAGCCCCCAGGGTGTTCACCAAGGTCATGGCAGTGGTCGCAGCCCACCTGAGACTCCAGGGAATTCAGGTCTTTCCATACCTGGACGACTGGTTCCTCGTCACCCCCAGCAGGCATCAACTCGGCGTTGCAAGGGATTACACTCTAACTCTTGCCCAGAAGTTGGGCATATCAGTGAACCTTCAAAAGTCCTCCCTTCAGCCAGTACACGTCTTGGAGTTTATAGGGGCCAAGTTGAACACGTGCATTTGTCGAGCCCTATTAACTCCGGACAGACTGAACAGCCTATCGCATCAGGTCTTAGCCCTTCTTCGAAGCCCAGCTCCTGCGGCGGAGTTGGTCCTGAGGGCACTGGGGTCGATGGCAGCAGCCATCGGGCTCTCTCTTCATGCACTCCTCCGGATGAGGATCTTACAGTGGACTCTTCAAGTTCAATGGTCGTTAGTGCTTCACCCGCTGAACACCCCGATTTCACTGAGCAGAATTTGCAGGGACTCCCTCCTTTGGTGGCTTCGCTCGCGGGAGCTGCAAGAAGGGAGACCTTTTGTAATTCCCCCACCCCAAGCCACGTTGACCACGGATGCTTCTCGCCTCGGGTGGGGGGGGGCATTGTTCGGGCAGAACCGGCCAAGGCACTTGGACCCGCATAGAGACCGCTTTGCATATCAGTGTCCTAGAGATGAGGGCGGTGCTTTTGGCATTGCAAGCTCTCCATGTCCTTCTCCCTCTAGGGACTATTGCGATCCAGACAGACAACATGGCGGTAGTCTGGTACATAAACAGGGGGGGACCAGGTCTTATCCCCTCTGCCGAGAAGGTATGACAGTGTGGGAATGGGCAATATCCACCGACCGCTTTCTGATAGCAATGCACATTCCGGGTCGGTCCAACATATTGGAGGACAAACTGAGTCGGGTGATTTTCACCCCGTACGAGTGGTTTCTCAATCCTTCAGTTGCGAAGCAAATCTTCTGCGCATGGGGTTGGCCTCGCTGCAATCTTTTCGCCTCTCCGTCAAACACAAAGTGCAGCGAGTACTTCGTAATACTTCCCCCTTCAGGGGAAGCCCCAAGAGACGCTCTGGTACATGCTTGGCCACCCGGTCTTCTTTATGCTTACCCCCCCCTCCCGCTTATGGCGAAGTTCATTCAGAAAGCACGTCGGTTGGGGAGCAGAGTGATCCTCATAGCCCCATTCTGGCCTTGTCAGATCTGGTTCCCTTACCTACGGTCTCAGTGTTGTTCCTTCATGGATTTAGGATCCCATTCCAGATTTGATCTCGCATCCTGTGGGATGCCAAACCCTGAACCTGCTAAACCTCAAGCTGACTGCTTGGTTGATTCAGTTCCTCTGATGGCTAGGACTCCTGGTATCTCATCACCAGTGAAGGCCATTCTGGTGGTGGCCCATAAACCTGCTACCAGAAAAATTTACAATAGTAAATGGAAACGCTTTTCCATTTGGGCCGAACGCAAGGGCCTTGATCTATTTACAGTTCCTATTCCTACAGTTCTGGATTTCTTGTCACTAATCTTTCAGAAGGGAGCGAGCGCTTCCACAGTTAAGGTGCAGTTAGCAGCCATTTCCCACTTTCATGTGGAGGATGGACTGGGATCAGTAGCATCCTCAAAGATATGCAAAACCTTCCTGAGGGGCATTTTTGTTTTGAAACCACCAGTGAAATCTGTAGTTTCCCCGTGGGACTTAACTTTAGTATTACAAGCTTTGACAAGTCCACCCTTCGAGCCTGCCTCTTCAGTTCCATTGAAATTCTTGTCTTGGAAAACAGCCTTTTTAGTGGCGATTACATCAGCCAGGAGGGTCTCAGAACTTCAAGCCCTGTGCATGAAACCCCCCTACCTCATTTTTCACAAGGATAGTGTGTCCCTCAGGACTAACCCATCTTTTCTACCGAAGGTGGCTTCAGAGTCGAATATTAACCAATCAATCAATTTACCAGTATTTTTTCCAAATTTTCAGAACAAAGGGGAATACACATTGCACAAACTGGACATACACAGGCAATTATGTTTCTACCTGCACAGGACTAAGGATTTTTCGCAAGTCTGATCAGTTGTTTGTGTCCTTTACCAAATCAGCTATGGGAAAGGCAATTTCTAAAGTAACTCTGGCAAATTGGATTTCCCAGTGCATAATCCATGGGTATACGTCCTCAGGTAAACCAGTTCCTACGGGAATTCACGCTCACTCAACCCGATCCATAGCTACATCAGCAGCTTTCTGGTCCAGGGTTCCTCTGGATGACATATGTTCAGCAGCTACTTGGTCCACTTCTCATACGGTCATCTCCCATTATAAATTGGATATGATTTTGAGGAGTAGGGCTTCCTTTGGCTCCGCGGTGCTTTGGAATATCCTTCCGTAAGGCCACCCAGGGTTACTTTCTATAGGTAGCTGGGGACTCTGTCCCACAGGTTGCAGAACAAATGAAGTAACTACTTCAGATAAAGAAGTTATGTACTCACCATAACGTTCCATCTGAGTAGGTACTTCATTTGTCTGCAACCAACTCCCCCTTCATACCCCCTAACCACATCGGGATAACTGGCCATCTGCAAAATGTCTTTTTCATGAGATGAAGCAGGGCTTGATCCTCTGTTGAGGGTGTGAATTGTTTAGGACTGAGCAAACTCGATCTGAGGTAATACAGTAGGCAGCAGGGGGTTATGGGTAGGGGGAGGAGCTAGGAGCTCAGATCTTTTAGCTTGTGAAGCTGCCGGCTCGGATCCGAGGTCGGGTCCAATACCCACAGGTTGCAGACAAATGAAGTACCTACTCAGATGGAACGTTATGGTGAGTACATAACTTCTTTTTTCCCCTCATGAGCATGGGGGCTATTCATCCAGTACCAGAAGAGGAAAAGGGACAAGGTTTCTATTCAAGACTTTTCCTGGTACCCAGAAAAGACAAGTCATGGTGTCCAATTCTGGACTCATCTACTCTAAACACCTTTCAGGACATTCCAAAATTCAAGATGCTGACTCTTCACCAGTTACTTCCTATGCTAGGCAAAGATGCCTGGTTGGCAACTCTGGATTTAAAAGAGGCTTACCTGCATATCCCAATCGGGGAATCTTGCAAAAGATACCTCCGCTTCAAAGCAGGCTACTTGCATTACCAGTTCTCTGCACTGCCCTTTGGCTTATCTACTGCACCCAGGGACTTTACAAAGTGCCTGGCTCCAGTAATTGTATTTTGCAGGCAAAGAAGTATTCAAATATATCCATACCTGGACGACGGTCTAATTCAGGCGGAAAACAAGGACATTCTTCTAAAACATCTGTCGTTTGTAAAAAGGGTTCTAACTTGTCTAGGGTACACTTTAAACGACAAGAAATCACAACTGGTACCCTCTCAAATAATTACATTGCTGGGTGCAAGCTTGAATAAAACTGCCCAGATGGCTTTCCTTATGCCAGAGAAGCAAATTCATTTGGTGACCTACTTCAAACAGGTGGCCAAAAAGACCTGCTTTCTGCAAGGGAAATACTGCAAGCCTTGGGGTTCATAGCCTCATGCATTCTTCTAATTCCATATGCAAGACTGCATATGAGGAAACTTCAGTGGTACTTAAAAAGTCTGTGGAGTCAACATTGTCACAGCCTCGAAACAATGATTCCTATCATACCTTGCCTGCGCCTAGAGTTCCTATGGTGGGCAGAGGCCTGCCACCAGAGCAAGGGACTGCCATTCACACCACCCACTGCCACCCAAATCCTAACTACAGACTCATCAGACTATGCATGGGGTGCTCATCTGGCAGGGAAGTGCATTCAGGGAAAATGGAGCCCAAATCAAATGCACCTTCACATAAATCAAAAAGAAATGCTAGCTGTACAGAGTGCACCGACAGCCTTCAAGGACTACCTTCATCCAGAACAATTACTGATAAAGACAGACAACACCACAGTTATGTGGTACATAAACAAGCAGGGGGGGTACACACTCCTACCCCCTTTGCAGACTAGCCATGGCATTGTGGGAACACTGTTTGACCTATCAAGTACAACTACAAGCTCAATTCCTGCCAGCAAAGCTGATTACTCTGGCAGATGAACTAAGCAGAAATCTCATGGACCCTCACGAATGGAAACTGGAACCACGGGTTTTCAACATGTTGACACGCAAATGGGGGAGCCCAGACATAGATCTTTTTGCCTCACCCCAGAGCTATCAGTTGTTTAAATTTTGCACAAGAACTCATCACAAAAAAGCCTGGAAAGTGGATGCTCTGTCCTTCAGCTGGAAAAAAAACCTATCAGTCTATGCCTTTCCCCCTCTGCCTCTGCTCTCCAAAGTTCTACTAAAAGTCAAACAGGACAAACCAAAAAATGATTTTGATTGCTCCAGACTGGCCTCGCCAACACTGGTGTACCCACTCCTGCGCAGTCTTGTTACACCTTCCCCCGTGGCACCTGCCTCAGACACCTTACTTACTGTCTCAGCAGAACAACCAAACTCTGCACACTCAGCTCCAGACTTTGAATCTTGCAGCGTGGCTAATCACCTAAATTCACACACAGCATCCCTCAGCAAATCTGTGGTGGATGTCATTTTGGAAGCGAGAAGACCTAGTAGTAGAAAATCTTATGCTGACAAATGGAAAAGATTCTGTGCCTGGAATCAGTCTCGAGGGATAAGCACAGCAGTGCCCAACATTCCTCAGATTTTGCAATACTTAACTGAGATGCTTCACCAAGGGCCTGTCCTTTTCTTCCAAAAAAAATCCATGCCTCAGCCATTTCAGCTCATTACAACACAGAACCTCTCCCCTCTTCTCTCATCCTCTGCTAAAGCAGTATCTCAGAGGGGCCAAAAACTTAAGACCATCCAGGAGAGCTCCAACCCCTGCCTGGGACCTTAATTTTGTATTGGAAAAACTCACTCTCCCTCCTTTCAAGCCAGCTGCTACTGCTGACTTAAAATTTCTCTCCTGGAAAACAGCTTCCCTTTTAGCAGTCACTTCAGCTAGAAGGATTTCCGAACTACAGACTTTTATGGCAGTGGAGCCTTTCATCATTTTTCATGTGGACAGGGTATTTCTCAGGACCAATCCATCCTTCATACCTAAGGTGGTATCCAGTGTGACTCCTAATCGGATAATTTTCCAACTTTCTTTCCCAATCCACAGAACAAGGGGGAGCGGATTCTGCATCCATTGGATGTACACAGACAACTTAGATTTTACTTAAACAGGACTAAATCTCAAAGAAAATCTGAACTGCTGGTAGCATTTGCTGCAGGGGCAGGGGGAAAAGGCTATTTCAAAGCAAACCATTTCCAAATGGATAAGCCATTGTATTCGTTTCTGCTATAAGCACCATGGATCCCCCAGGGGATCAGATCCCATTCCACCAGGGCTGCATCTACTTCAACAGCCTTTCTCAGAGGTGTTCCTACCAGGGACATTCTAGAAGCTGCTACCTGGAGCTCAGTTCATACTTTCCAGACAGTACCATTTACCACTTTTCTCTAAATCCAGAGCTGGCTTTGCCACTGCTGTCCTGCAGGGCCTTATAGCTGGTCCTAATGCTGTACAATTCCCTCCACCCAGCTATAGCTTTGGGAATCTACCCAAATGTAATGACTGCAACAGTGAAACACGAAGAACATAGTACAGTTGTGTACACTTACCATAAATGTAGATGTTCGAGTGTATTCACTGTTGCAGTCCTGGTTACCCTCCCTCCAGCCCTCTATTTTTCTCTGGCGATACCTCTGGGTTATAAGTTATCAGTGTCTTGCATAAAGAGCCAGTTTTCCCCCCAAAGGGGCGGCTAAAAGATAAGTGCTTGGTAAGTGTAAAGGGAAGTCATTGAGACTGCTTACCATAGGGAGATGTCTTTTTGTTTCCAGATTTGGAAGAGGAGGCACCCCCATTGTTTTGTTCCGAAAGTCCCTTGGGACCTGTCTGGGTTTGACTTGAGTGGCTCTCGAAGGAACTGGAAAGGACCAGTTCTTAGTAGGCCAGTGTCTACTACATCTTGGAGGTTGTACTTGTAAGAAATCTTTCACAATCTGCATAGATTTAGCTTCATCTTCCATCTTTTTTAGAACTTCTTCAGCCTTATTACCAAAGAGACGGTCCCTGTTGTAAAGGAGCACCCAACAATTTTGCTTTAACATGATCAGGCAGAGTTTGCTCTGAGTCAAGCATGCCTTCTTAGCACAGCCCTGCAAGAGGCCTCCAAAGAATCAAAACCACATTGCAAAGTATGTTTTCCAACTTGTTCAGCTGAATGCAATAGATCCTGTTGTGTCTTTCGGCTTATCCCGGTCAGGGGTCGCCACAGCGGAACTCTGTCTGCTAATGTTTGGTACTGGATTTTTACATGCCGAGTTACCAGTCCTGATGCACAACCTTCAACGAAGGCACACCCATTCACGCATGCCTCCACACAGAAGACGCTCTAGCTGAGAATTGAATGCGACAATGTCTTGCTGTAAGGCGACAACACTACCGCAGCACCACTACCACGGGTATTAATGCAATAGATCCTGTAAATCTTTATTTTCCACAGAGTCAGAAATTAACAATTTTCTGTTTAAGCAGTACCATGATATGCTGTTGATATTTTAGCATATGAAGTTGACAGTTTAAAGCCCTGATTGCCAAGGTTGCAGAAGTGTAAACCTTCTTACCCCACATCTATCCAGTGCTCTGGAATCTCTATCAGAAGGGGTAGGATTTTTAGCAGTAGAAGCCTTAATGCCCTTGGGACCCTGAGAAATGGTTTCAGGATCCGCAAAGGAATTTGTGGGAGTCAGGAACCCTGTAGTATCTGTCTGGCTTACAAGGAGCTGGAGGCAGAGAATCAGGAGCCATACTAGATTCTGAAAAAACATCAACAATGTCTAGAACAGGAGGTACAGCCAAAGGCCTATGCTGAGGTAGAAGAAGAAAATCCCTAAGTCTCGTTTTAGATTCGGAAAAATCCTGACTTTCCCAGTGGAAATGTTCCCTTAAGGTATGTAAAGAGTCCCCAAAAGAAAAATCCTCAGGGGGAGAAGCAGAAGGAATAGAGTCTTCTGCATCAGAGTCCTTATAAGTAGGTATAGACAATTCCTGTTCATTAGAAGAATCAGAAGAAATAGAATCCTGTTCAGAAGATTCATAGTCAATATCTTACCTAGGCTTCTTAGAAGGGGGGTTGGCTACCCCTGATCAGAGTAATTAAATCCTCAGCCATTTAAGATCATTTGTTTCTTAGGTATAGGGGCCTGCACGTGGCCTAGGCATCATTTTGTTTAGACATAGGTCGAGATTTTAGCCTTAGTTTGAAGATGGTGTTGGTCTAATATACAAATCTGTAGGCCTGAAAACACCCTCAGAAGCCGGTGCCTGCACAGCGGCTCCGGACCCATCCAAGGTAGAGACATCCACGGGTTCCATAACTGAAGCATCTCGCAGCATACCGGACTCTGAATGGGTCTCAGTAGAGGCCTGCGAATCAGAATTAAAGGGTATCGGGGGCTGCGAAAGTGCCTCACTGAGTACTGGCGAACTGGCTTAGAAGTGTCGTTGGCAGTTTTGGACCTCAACGGTCTGTCTCTTTTTCTTTGCGTTTTTTAGGTATTCCTGTAGTTGGAATTGCTAGCTGATGAGATTTCTGGATAATTAAAGCGTGAGCCAAAATATTTAGAAGCAAAAATGTACCCACATTTAATAGTACGTTGATTAAATAAAGCACAGAACTGACAGCAAGGTACGTCATGGTCAGGGCCTAGGCAAGGAATGCAGTACAAACGGAAATCCTTATGAGGTATTCGCTTCCCACAAGTAATGCAATTATTAACTTTTACAGACATCGGAAAGGAGCAAGAAAAAGTTTCCCCAATGGGGTACTTAGCTTTTTAGTTGAAGACTTTGGATCTGAAACTCGAAAACGAAAATTTCAGGAGTCGGCTGACCGGCACTTGCAAACTGCTTCTGCTTCGGGCACTGCGCGGCAAGAAAGACTAATGTAATGGCATCAGCTGCATGTTTTATACCCCTGATGTCATGGAAGAAGGAAGTTCCACCAAAACCAGTTTATTCGATAAAGCTTTCGGGTCTACACCCTTCATCAGTATAATTTTACAACAGAAATGAGACATTTAAGTAGTAAGCTTTATTGAATAAACTGGTTTTGGTGTAACTGCGTTTGTGGTCTGAAACTGGGTACTATCACTACTGTGTTTCAAGTCATGGAAGAAGGGACAGCATCCGACGCAGGACCCAAGACTTTGTTAATCAGGCTGACTGAGGGAAATCTGCCAGCAGATTACCCAAATGTAATAAATGCAACAGTAAAACAAGAAGAACATCAGACTGGTGGAGACTGCCCACTCCCACACTCTCATAGCCTCGTGACAGAGAGGGTAACATCTGGCTCCCCCCTTGCTTGTTGACGTACCAGACAACAGACATGTTTGTCTGACTGAACTGCAATTGTCCCCAGGAGAAGAACAGCGTGAAAGGCTTGCAATGGTAAAAGCACTGCCCTCATCTCCAGAACATTGAAATGCAATCTGGTCTCATTCTGGGACCACGTGCCTTGGACCATCCTCCCCAAATAGTGACACCCCCACCCGAGCTAGAAGGCATCTGTGATCACTGTGGTTTGGGCTGTAGGTGATATGAAGGGTAGACCTGTCAAGATTTCCGTTGAATGGAGCCACCAGAAGAGAGACATCTTGCAGGCTCTGCTGATTCGAATTGGATAGTCCATGGGGAGGTCTAGCCAAGACCAATGTACTGCCAGGGTCCACTGAAGCACCCCCGCATGTGAAGGCGCTCACAGGAAAGGGTTGAGATTGCTGCGGCCATGGAGCCTATGGCTCAGAGAACATCGCTCGCCATTGGTTGCCTGGGGCCTAGGATCACTGATACATGGGCCTGTAGGCTCTGGACCCTGTCTAGAGTGAGAAAAACTTTTAATTGTAGAGTGTCCAGCCATGCTCCTATAAATTCCAAGGTCTGTCAGGTTCAAGCGGGACTTGGAGATGTTGATGGTAATCCCTAGGTTGACTGCAAGATGCAGGAAGGAGTCTCTGGCCATGCAAAAAAGACACTTGGTGGCAGCAGCGAGGAGCCAATCATCCAGGTAAGGAAACACCTGAATTCCCTGAAGCCTTACGTGAGCCGCTGCAACTGCCATAACCTTGGTGAACACCCTGGGGGCTGTGGAGAAACCAAAGGGTAGGGCTCTGAACTGGAAAGGATTGGCTCCCAGCCGGAAGTGAAGGAATCTCCTGGAGCTTCTGCGAATTTTGATATGGTAGTCAAGTGTCCTGGAGGTCTATAGAGCACATCCAGTCGCATTCTCGGAGGTAAGGTAGAATGGACTGGAAGGTGACCATCCGGAATTTCTGTTTGGCTACAGTCAGGTTCAGGATTGACAGGTCCAATATGGGCCTGAGTTCCCCTGTCTTTTTTGGCACTAAAAAGAACCTGGAGTAAACGCCTGATCAGGACTGGTCTGCAGGGACCAGTTCGATTGCGAAGCAGCTTTGAAATTTTGTGCTCTGCCACCTCCCTCCAGGAGGCGTTTTGGTTTGACGGGTGGGGCAACGAATGGGATGGAGTAGCCTCTGGATATTTGGAGCACCCAACGGTCTGCCGTAATGGACTCCCAAGCCACTAGGGGCAATGACAATCTCCCCCCGACTGTCTTCAGAGTAGGACAGTTGGGCAACCCCTCAGGGTTGCTGCATGGGTTTGTCCGAGAAGGTTTCCCTAGACCCAAAGTTCCTCGGCCCCCTCTGCCTCTGGGGCAGCATCTGTCTTGTCCCCCTCTGCCTCTAGGGGACGAGTTGTCCTGAGAGTCTCGGGGAAAACTGAGATTTTTGTAATCACATCTTCTTTTTCCCTCTCTGATTCCTAGAACAGGATCTTTGAGGGCTAGGGAAGTGGACTCTGACGGCAGGCAGTCTTCCCATCCTTCTCGCTCTGGACCTGGGTGTCACCAACTGTCTTTCCGAACCGGGAAGAGCCATTAAAGGGAGCATTTGTGAATGACGCCTTGAAGGGGTCCAAGAGTTGACAAAGTCTGAGGCAAGTGTGTCACCTCATACGCTGGTCCCAGCAGCCCTAGCCGCTCCTTCCATGACATGGGAAAGAAGACGCATGGATGTGTTTGAAACAGATTTTAGAGTTGACATTTTCGCTGAGAATAGCCGCTTGTCCTCTGGCAACACAGACTCTGGGGGCAACACAGAGAACTTTGACTAGGTTTTGCTGAAGTATGATGTGTGCCAAATAATTCAGCGCTCGAATAGAAAACATCGCTGAAGAAAAAACTCACTTCCCAAATTGATCCACCGCCCTAGACTCCTTGTCGAAGGGTGGACCGAAGAACTTTCCTGTGCCAGTTCTCTCTTGCTGGCAGCTGCAACCACCATAGCATCCACCGGGGATCCCTTGTACCAGGTCGGTCTGTCTGAGGGAGGAGAGAGGATCCTGTCCGGGCATTTAGGTATTGGCTCTATCGTGTCAGGCTCCTTCCATGCCCACGTGGTAATGAGATCCACTAAGGGATCCGCAGGAGGACACCCCCATGATGTAGATGGGCCCGTGCCAAAGGCCTCCAGGTATACTGACTCATCCATAGAGGGTTTTGGGGCTGACCAACCTCCACTCTGGCAGAGGATCTCCATGATGTCTCCAAAGGAGACATTATCGAGAGGTGACTTGGGGGGAACCCTCACCTTCATCTAAGTCAGTATCTTCTGTGAGGGACTTGGGGGAATCCATGTGCCTCCTTTTACACGAGTGCTTATGGGGACCCTCTTCAGTGGGACTGAAGAGGGCTCGTTAAGTCACGAGGGGTTCCACAATGGGATCCACCTGGGGGCCCTCTAGCACGGGCTGTCCCTGGGACAAGCTGATGGGAGTCGTGACCAAATCCACAGGAGCCTGGGCTGAGTCCAAAGCAACAGGCTGGGAGGACTCAATCATTGGGAGAGAACATTCTCCACCATGTCAAACGCCAAAGGAGAGTGCCAAAGGAGAGTGCACCTCCTTAGCAACCAACAAGGAGAAAGCTCTGCCGTGAGGATCGGGGCCGGGGTTCTGAAGGAACGGCTCAGATCAGACTATGTTGGAGCCGAAGACACCTCCATTCCCTCGGATCCGACTCCCCGTTCTCAGCTCCGAGAGTTGCTCAGATCCGAACAGGTCTGATCCAAGGAACTCAAGGTAATGGCCGGCGTCGAGGTTGGAGGAACCGCTGGAGCCGAACCCCCAGCTCAGAGGATCCCCGAAACCTCAGGTCGGATCAGGGAAGAAGAGATTAGATGGAAGAAGGGTATGGAGGTCCCCTCCCCCACCAGAGAGGGGCCTGGCAAGACTCTCATTTGGATCTGGGTCCGAATGAACCTCCACATCATCCTGTCCATATCTAGCTCTGACAGTCGAACGTGAGGAGGCGACAGACTCAGATCTGGCTGGTCGGTGCGATGACCTCGAAGAAGGCCTCTGGTCCGAGGGCTCATTCGGCTCCAGGCAAAACCTCGGGGAATGGAGCCGAGGAGAGGTAGTTCTAATTACTTTTGTAGGCGGGCTAGGGAAGGGCTCCCGCTCTGGAGATCACTTGTGGTGCTATCCCCCTTCTCTCGTCCTTGTATTTTTTCTCCTTTTCCTTACTTTTAGTCCCCACTTCAGTAGGCTTAGTGTGGAGGTTGAGTCCCAGCCTGAGGGGGGGGGGGTGTTGATCAGCTACTGGAGCCGAGGTCGCAGTGTCCAAGGCAGAAACTGGTAGAAGGTCCTTAGCTACCAGCTTTGCCTTCCTTTCCTTTAAGGCTCTAGGGCTGAACCCTGCACACACGCTACAAGGTAGGGTGAGATGGGGAACACCCTGACAAATAACACACAGAGTGTGGCCATCAGCCAGTGAAAGCTTGTGGCCACACACTGTGCATTTTTTGAAAGTTGGTTTTGGCTGCTCAGCCATAACAAAAATCCACTCAGCCAAAACTTAAACCAAAACTATCACACACACACACACACTAAGATTGGGTTAGGCCTACTACACTACCTTACTAACTTTAACTTTTTTTTTTTTTAAAATCAGAAAAACTGACTAACAGTGAAGGGGAAGAAAGGGTTAATTATCGACTCACACACACACACACACACACACACACACACACACACACACACACACACACACACACACACACACACTAAATATATCAGAAAAAACTTCCACTTACTATACCCAACTTGGAGAGAAAGAGCCGTGATGCATATGCATGAAGCAGCAAACTAGATCTGAGGGAAGGTAGGAGGTGTGAGGGATTACGGGTAAGGGGAGTAGCTTGGAAAATGTTGCCGGCTTGGATCTGAATACCCAAAGGTTGCAGATAAATGAAGTTAACTACTTCAGATGAGAAGTTTCAAAAATGGTAGAATTAGAGGACACAGCATGTTACAGTATGCTCAACAAAATATTAAGGTTGAAAGTAATTCTGCTAAAAATATGCAACATAAACAAGGTATAACATAAAGCTTGCTTAAATGTAGAAATAGAGATTAGCAATATGTGATTAGCATCCATAATAAATGACTGTGGCTTGAAAAACATGGACATGTCTCCTACAGAATCAGCAAAAGTGTATGCATTTCACACGGTCAGCAATAAAGCTGACTTCTTACAGAAACAGGATGTATGCATTTCACATGGTCAGTACAAGCAAAGATATGCAAAACAAGATGCATGCATTTCACAATGTCAGTACAAGCAAAGTTAAGAAAAACAGGATGTATGCAGCTTCTTTAAAGAATGAACAACAGGACATGTTTCTATCATATGACACTGTTTAAGAATGTTTGAATGATCAAGTCAGCATTTGTCCACAAGGTGTTTCCTTAAAAGACAATACCATTACAGAATGAAAACATGTTTTTCTGCAAACACCAGCAAACGGATGTTCACATACAAAGTCCAAAATAGAATACCAAGAGAAAGTCAGGATTTGAACTACGCGACTAAAACTGTATATAAGAACTGTAAATCAAATTATGCTAGAGATAAAGGTATTTATGTAGGAACACACTTGTTCTGAGGTAATACTGTATCTCTCACATCATCCATGCTGTTTGAGAAGTAAAGTAGAACAGTACCTGAAGCTGCAACAGTAGTTTGTGTGATTAGTTATAAAAAGTCTTTTATTGGTTACTGTTTTTAAAGTGACAGTTTTAGGTGCTGCATCAGTGTACACTCTGCAAGTTTCTGTGGGCAACAGACTATGAATGCAATTATAACTAAACTTTGATTTCAGCAAAATCCAGCCAGCAAGACTGAGCGTCTCAAGAAGACTTTGGATCCATCACAGTAAGCAACACCATATCATTAATTTTTCAGAGCACATAGGGAAAATTTAAGATTTTCTGCTGCAACACAGAAACTAGAAGGGACAGACTATATATTTTATGAAGGCACAAATAAGCAACTGGACTGGTATTACACAGCAGGAACTGTTAACTAAAAGGGCACACCATGTGCATGCTTCCAAATATGGCCATGGGAAAGCAGCCAAGACCTTTATTAGCAACGATGTAAACCTACAAGCAGAAAAAGTTGATCCTGACAAAACTGTGGTAAAAGGACAAAGTATTTGAAAGTATTTGTCGAAAGTGTTTATGAGATTCAAGCTGCTGTATCCATAATATATTTTTCTTGTTTAATTTTTTAATGCAGAACAGGCTAAGAAAGAAATGCAAATGTTTGTCCAACAAAAAGTAATCCATCAAGCAGAAGAGGACTTTGCTTCTCATTCTTCTGGTATTAAAACACATGGAGAGACTGCCAGTGAAATATTTTCCACTGTTCCAAAGGAAAATGCACGAGATACAGAGAAAAACACAGGAGTTGACTGGAGAATCAGGAGTACCTTGAAACTGAACGAGAATATGGAGTTGGAGATGGAGAACAGGAAGACAACCAGCAACACTGAAATTAAGTGTATAAATGTGACTGCCAAACATCAATCACATTTGTGAAATATGGCTGTACAAGAGTAAGTGGAAAGAGATGACTTTTGTTGGTTTTGTTAAACTTCTGTGGAACAGAAAAGTATTTGCCTCACTTCATGTCATTAATGTTTGGAAGGACTCTGGGGGGAGGGAAAGAACAACAAGGAAAAAGGTAAACAAGTAAAATGATTTCTGTTTTCAATAGTATTTCTATGAAACTTTTCACAATATAAATTGCATATTTTACAGTAAAGTATTTTTAGTTCTGGAGACAGTTACTAAAGTAAACAGATGCCTTTTTTCTTCTTCCTCATTTCTTTTTTGGTATTATGAAATATAGGCAATGTACTGCAAAAAGAGAAAAGCTATACAAAAGCATGTTTAAGTTAATATGCTGTAATCATGGGTTGTTGAGGCAAGGGATTGGGGTAAAAGTAAACATCATAATATATGTAGTGCCGATATGTTTTCTCTTACTTTTGTACAGGTGACCATCTGGATTAAGACGCTTGGCTTAATCTAAAAACAAATTTTACATGGAAACAAGTAAATATAAGAATACTGAATATAATTAAAACTTTTCCTTTAACAACAGCTGTTTCTAGCTCATCTTCCAGGCTGGAGCAGAGGACTACATTTATCTCATTTCCCTTTCCGCAGAGACAAGTTGATAATAAAGCAATAAGACAAAAAAGAAGTTATGTACCTACCATAACGTTCCATGTTAGTTGTCTTCTTCTCGCCTTCTTTCTTGCTGGTTGGGTTCGGAGCCGATCCTCCGCTCCGACTCGGCCATCTTCAAAAGCTTGAGAGCTGCTTACTGGCTCCAGGCCCCCCTATATGCCATGATGCCTGGCGCTAGATACCCAGATCTCGTTTGGCAAGTCTAACTGCAGACATAATAATAAAGGAATCCTATCCTAGAATGCATAAATCCTACTGGAGAGACTACTAGTCAGAAAGGAATAGCCAGAGAAGACTCAGCCAGTAAAAAATCAAGAAGAACTCTTCTCGGTCCACTAGCATAGGGGGATGGAGGGTGGGACGCAAGAAAGAAGGCGAGAAGAAGACAACTAACATGGAACGTTATGGTAGGTACATAAACTTCTTCATGTTAAGTTGTCTATCTCGCCTTCATTCTTGCTGGTTGGGACAGCGTCCCTAGCACCTAAAATCCTAGGTGGCTCATTGGAAAAGACTCTTCAGAACAGTGGAACCAAATCCAACTTGTAATGCGAAAAAGTATGTGGGTTGGCCCATGTAGCCGCAGCACAAATAGATTCTATGGGCAAGCTAGTCTGAAAGGCCACCGAAGTAGCTAAAGCTCTGGTGGAGTGACCTTTTGGTTTAACTGGCAATTCTTTATTTCTCAGTTGATATATGAATGTGATGATAGAAATCAACCACCTGGATAAGGTTACTTTGGAGACCGGAAGACCTTGTTTACCTACTGCATAAGACAGGAAAAGTTGATCTGATTTTCTAATGTCCTTGGTTCTATGCAAATAAAAGTGTAGCTGTCTGTAAACATCTAACTGATGCAACTTATATTCCGCCCTGTTGGAGTGGTTAGGGAAAAACACAGGAAGGTCCATGGACTGATTCAAGTTACTCTCTGAAGAGACCTTAGGAAGGAAGGATGGATTAGTCCTAAGAGCAACCCTGTCATTGTGGAACACGAGGTATGGGGGACGGATAGAAAGAGCCTGTAGTTCCGAAACTCTTCTGGCTGAAGTAATAGCTACCAGAAAAAGGGTTTTCCAAGATAAGAACTTCAATGAACAAGAAGTTGCAGGTTCGAAAGGGGACAAAATTAGAGAAGCTAAAATCAAATTTAGATCCCATGGTGGTGGAGGATCTCTCACTGGGGGCCTGAGCAGAGTGGTTCCTTTGAGAAAAGCTTTACACAGCTTATGAGACATGATATTGTTTTCCGACAGGCCAATGTGAAAATATGAAATTGCAGCTAACTGAACTCTAATTGTAGCGGAAGTGGACCCAGCATGGAAGAGTTCCGCAAGAAATTCCAAAATGTAGTGTACAGGGGCTGAAAAGGGGTCTATACTTTTAGCCTCTGCCCAGGAAGAAAAACGTTTCCACTTACTAGCGTAAGTTTTTCTAGTTGTAGACTTGTGTGATGACAAAAGGGGGAGATATCTGGAAGCCTGGCTAAAGTTGGAAGTGGAGCAACCAAGCCATGAGCGGGAGAGAACATAGGGATTGGTGCAGCCCGCCCGATTGATGAATCAGGAGGTCTGGAACTAGGTCCAGAGTCCAAGGCTGCTCGAGAAGATAGCGATGCAGCAACAGGAACCATATTTGTCGAGGCCAGTAAGGAGCAATGAGGATCATTTTGCAACCCAATATGGTACCTTTCTGAATTAGCTTCGGGATTAGGGGAAAAGGAGGGAATGCATAAAGAAGTCCCTGAGGCCAATCGTGGACTAGAGCGTCTCTGGGGGAATGCCCGGGAAGTGGAAGGAGAAAGAAGAAATTGCTGCACTTGCTGTTGAAGGGAGTTGCAAAAAGGTCGCAGCAAGGTTGGCCCCATTTGCGGAAGATTTGGTCCGCAATTACCTGGTTCAGAGACCAGTCATGAGGCATGAGAATTGCTCTGCTCAGTCTGTCTGCTATGACGTTGGACCTCCCAGGGATGTGCGTTGCAATCAGAAACCGTTGGGAAGAGATCGCCCACTGCCAGAGTCTGAGTGCTTCTCGACATAGGGGGTAGGACCTGGTTCTGCCCTGCTTGTTGATGTACCACACTACAGACATATTGTCCATTTGAATTGCAATGGTCCCGGTAGGAAGAGAGTCCTGAAGAGCCTGCAACGCTAAGAGCACGGCCCTCATCTCCAAGACATTTATGTGCAGATGGTACTCGTGAGGTTGCCAGATGCCTTGGACTGTTCTGCCCTGATAATGCCCCCCCCACCCGATCAGGAAGGCGTCCATGGTCATCGTAGCAACTGGAGGGGGGGGGAGAACAAATGGTCTGCCGTGGAGCACTGATGTGGAGACCATCCACCATGCAAGGTGCTTCTTGCATGCTTGTGTGATCATAATCATGTAAGACATGGGAAGCTGCTGGAAGGACCATTGGGTGAAAAGAAGCCACTTGAGAATCCTCATGTGAAAACGAGCAAGAGGGACAAGTATGATCGCTGCTGCCATGAGACCCAGAGTTTGAAGGACAAACCTGGCTTGAATTCTTTTGCATGCTAATAAAACCTTCACATGCTGACGAATCACTACCACCCTGTCTGGTGGGAGGCTCGCTAATATGTCTTTGGTATTTAAATTTGCGCCTATAAAGGTGATAGACTGACAGGGCGACAATACAGACTTTTCAAAATTTATTGTGATACCTAGCCTGGAGCAAGTGTCGATAGTGCGGTCTCTGGCTCGCAGAAGGTGATGTCTGGTGGTAGCAGTGAGGAGCCAGTCGTCGAGATATGGAAACACCTGGAATCCTTGCCATCTCAGGTGAGCGGTAACTACTGCCATACATTTGGTTAACACCTGGGGGCTGTGGTGAGACCAAAGGACAGAGCTCTGAACTGATAATGGGAATCTTCTGGAGTGTCTGTCCATTTTGATGTGGTAGTAGGCATCCTGAAGATCTATAGAGCACATCCAATTGTCCTGACCCAGGAAGGGCAAAATGGACTGTAGCATGACCATTCGGAACTTCGTTCTTTGTACGGACCTGTTCAGTCTGCCGAGATCCAGAATGGGTCTCCAGTCCCCTGTCTTTTTTGGTACCGAAAAGAACCTTGATTAAATTCTGGATCCTTGTTGGTCTGCTGGGACTTGCTGGATGGCCCTTTTTCTTAGCAGTTTTGAAACTTCTTGAACTGCTTGGTCCCTTAGATTGGGTGGAACGTCTGGAAGGGACTTGTTTGACCTTAAGGGGGTGCGAATGAAGGGAATTCTGTAGCCTCCGGATATGACGGCCTGTACCCATTTGTCTTGTGTTATGTCTTGCCAGGCTCTTGGGTACAGCGATAATCTTCCTCCGACTGCCTCCAGAGGTGGGCAGCCGGGCAACCCTTCAGGGATGCTGAAAGGGCTTCTCAGAGAAAGATTCTCTGCTGCCCTGATTTTGGGGACCCCCTCTGCCACGAGGGCAGCATCTGTTATTGGTTCCCTCCTCTGCCCCTGGATGGGAACTCACCACGTGTGTCCGACAAAGCTCCCTGGGATTTCCGGAACCACATCTTTTCACTCTTCTGACCCTTAGGATATGGTCTGGAAGGAGTGGAAAAACGGACTCCTACAGCAGAGAGAGTCTTGCCTTCCTGCTCACACCTGGTAAGGGTATCTTTCACCTGTGATCCAAAGAGAGAGGAACCATCAAAAGGGGTGTTGGTGAAAGACGCTCTGAAAGGTTCCGCAAAGTTACATAGCCGCATTCAAGCGTGCCTCCTTAGGGCCACGCCTGTGTCTGCGGCTCTACTCGCACCATCGGCTGCATACGAAATGAGCCTCATGGAGGAGTTTACCACTGAATTAAGAGTCGCCAGCTGGGAGGCTGCCTTAGCCTGGGCCCCCTCAGCTGATGGATCTTGGGGGGTATCTCCAAGCTCTTTCAGGAGATCCCTCTGAAGATGGGTAAAGTGGCACAGGTAATTCAGGGACCGCATAGAAAAGTTCGCTGAAGAGAACATCTGCTTCCCATATCTGTCCATCGTCCTGGACTCCTTGTTAGGGGGATGGACAGATGAAGTTTCAGCCAACTCCTCCTTTGTGGCCGCCACTACCACCATGGCATCAACGGGGACACCTTTGGTCAAGAACTGTTTGTCCTGCGGTGCAGTAATGAATTTGCCAAGTCTTCTAGGGGTTGGTTCCACTGTGTCTGGAGCCGTCCATGCCTTCCAAGCCACCACAGACATCAGTGGGTCGAAAGGTGAAGACACCCAGGAGGTGGAAGGTCAGGATCCAAATGCGTTCAGGAATACAGACTCATCCTCGGAAGGGATTAGGGCAGTCCAGTTCCCCCTCTGCCTAAGCATCTCAAGGATGTCTGAGAAGGAGACATCTTCAGAGGGGGATCTTGGGGACCCTTATGACTAAGTCGGTGTCCGATGTGACAGACTCTGGGGAGTCAACATGCTTCCTCTTGCATTTCCTCTTGCAAGGTGGCTCCTCTGATCAGGGGAGGCCTCGGAAGAGGAGGATACACCCAAGGGGGTGTCCTGGAGCACTGGATCCCCACGCTTGGGGTCTGGAAGAGGGGCAGAGGCTGACGCAGGCACCCTAGGGGGAGGAGCCAATGGGGTCGATCATGGGACTGACTCGGGGGCCAGTACACTCCTCATCACCTCAAAGGCATCCCTGCCCGGATGCAGAGAGGGCTCCAGTTCCAAAAAACCCAGAACCCCTCCCCGCACCGAAAGGGATGGCTCCGAGGCAGACGTGGGAGCCGAGCTCACCTGAGCCAAAGCCCTAAGGGGAGAGCGGGGTCGGACAAGGGATGCTCGCCCCCTCGTAGCAGACGAGGGAGTCTCGGTGCCCAGATCCCTCCAGGGAAGGTACCATGGAAGGGATCGGAGTCGATGACGGAACCAAAGGAGAGGGTATCGGAGCTGACTATTCCACGACTCGAACCCCAACGAACTCCAGGCTCCGAGCTCATAGGATGAGTCGGAGGAGGAATATCTACAGCTGTGGACGGAGCAGACACCTGATGAGGGGGGCTGGACAACATTTTGGCTAGGGCCTGCGATTTTAACAGCCTACTAACCACTCTTTCCAAGTCATGGTCCGAAAGTCTAGAGGACCAAGAAGAGTGGGATGAACAATGACTATGCTCCGACTGGAGCAGAGGCAACTTCGAATCCAAACGTTATCAACTCCAGAGAAGGAGACCTGGATCTTTTCTGATTCTTAAGTGGCTCCGAAGAACGTGTCGGAGCCGACTGGGAGGGAGGAACATCTGTTCCAGCCGGAGCCGAGATGGATTGTATGGCTTCACCCAACGACGGCTCCGAACTGGAAGCCGAAGGTTTAGGTGGCCTGGAAGATTTCACGGACTGAGCTTTGCCAGTGAATCTTGGGGTTTAAGCAAACCCCTCAGGATCAATTTGTTTTTTGCGCTCCTGCAAGACTTTTGGACTGAAAGCATGGCAAATCGAGCAAGAGTCCTGCAGGAGCACAGCACCCAGACAATAAATACAAGAAGTGTGACCATCTGTCAGAGACATCTTCTGACAGCATGAGTCACACTTCTTGAATCCGGACGGTTTAGGATCCTTGGACATCCTGGAGGAAAACCAAAAACAAGAAACACACATACAGAAGGTTAAGTACTAACCACTAAAAATTGCAGACTACAGTTACCACAACCAAAAAAATACAAGCAGTACTGCAAACACTACAGATAACTATCACTAAACACTAACAGTGATACTAAGGAAATTATTATATTATATATACATATTTTTTAAAAGGAAGATAGAAAGAAAAGGTTCTCCTCTAACTAAAACGGAAAACCTTTCTGAGGTAAGGAAAGAGAGAGCAGGGGGGAGGGGAAACTAACTTAAACGAGTTTCTTGGGGAGAAGTAATCGGGAACTAGAGAAAACTAGCTACAACACAACAGTCTAATCTAACGACGAATTCTACTTTAAAAACTATCAGTTTTGACAAGAAAAATACAACAATAAAGTTTTATACGACCTGAGCCAGTAGAACAACCTCGCAGCAGAAGCGGCAAATGAGATCTAGGTATCGAGCGCCAGGCATCATGGGATATAGGGGGCCTCGAGCCAGTAAGCAGCTCTCGAGCTTTTGAAGATGGCCGAGTCGAACCGAACCAGCAAGAATGAAGGCGAGATAGACAACTTATCACTGGTTTCTTCAAGGCTAAAAGTTAATGATTTCTGAAAGAATGCAAGTTATTTTCACATGGGGGGTGGGGTGGGAATAAAGATACAAAAAAAGAACAGACACCAATTAGTGTAAGTAAAAGCACAGGCAGTAACATATGTCTTAGTATGGATAAACTCAATTTCAGGTTAATTAGAGCCTGTGTTAACAGCTGTCGAACCCTCCTAATAGGAACATTTGTGCCAAATAAAGTTAACTATTTTAAGATACACACAGGTTTGTGTATTTGTATTACGTTAACAGATTTTGGTGGTGTTCTGGGTGTGTCTTTTTTTAGGGTTTTCATTAAAATGAAAAGTCTTATAAAATGTGACATGGGTTCCAATTTTGATAAAAAAGAAAACTGTATGAAGTATTAACCTGACAAACATTAATGGGTGCATGGATCACAAAAGCTGGAAATAGACATTAAAAAAAAATCTGTTATAGCAGATGGGAATAATGTCTTCTTACCATGGAGACAAGTTCCATATGATCCTGGAATGTGAATGGTCTCACAGATAAAGACAACAAAAGAAAATACTTAACCATACTAAGAAATGCAGAGTGCAAATAGCAATGCTACAGGAGACACATCTGGAAAGAATTGAGCATGTGAATCTGATAAAGAATATAGGCCCATTTTGATTTTAAACCATGACTACAAAGTGCCATGTCTATAATGGCTGAAGGAATGGCAAAGGTGATAAACGTGATAGCGATGGATTTCAGGATGGATATTCTGCAGAATATCCAGAACAAAAGAAAAGAGGAGTACTTTACTAGATGAGCTTTGGTAGTGACGGATAAGGGAAAAAAGATAATGGCAAGTTTGTGGTAGTAAAGGGCGATGGATAAGGATAGTGCTGACCTGTATTTATATTCCACCTAAAACTGCTATTATGGAGCTTAAACATTTTTTGAAGAAATAATCGACCTTCAGCAGGTAATATTACTTATATGGAGGGACTAGAATTTGATTTGCAGCAATGAGAATGTATCTGGGGGCATAAACAGGAAAATGTAACAAAAGAGAAGATTTCTGAAGAAATGTATGAAAATATTTGGTATGAGAGATGTGAATTCAGTAACAGGAACTCAGAATTTCCATATTTCCCTAGGTACAGTAACTGGGGCTAGGCTAGACAGAAATTCTATTTCACAGGAACAAGTGCATTTTTAATTGAGAACTTTGACACATATCCAATAACTATTTTAGATCATGAGCCAATAATTACAAAATATGCAGGGCAATTAAGTAAAGATGAGATACTGGCACTTCCCCACTTATCTGTTTAACAGACAGGAATTTACGGAATGGGTAGTGGAAAATATCTGGGAGTTATAAGGAAAGATAGAAAGTACTCCAGAAGTTATAGCTAGAGAAAAGGATAAAATGAAAACAGTTTTAAAAAAGGGTAAAATAAAAGAAAAAGAATTCTGGATAAGAAGTCATCAGAATTATTTAGCAGGGCAGACAAAGGTTAAATTATTACAAAATAAGAGAACTCTCACACACCAAGAAGAGACACAACTGTACAGTGCTAAAGACAAAATAAGGGTGTATCTGGATAATATGCATGAGTTCATAAAGACTGCTGTTAAGCAACTTTTTTTTGATAACTCCCGAGCATAACAACTTTTTGGCACAACAGCTCATGGAAAAGAAAGTAGAAAGGGTTGTTGCCAAGCTTAATGAGCCTATAACAAGAAAAGTAACAAGAGATCCTGTAGATGTGTTACACTTTGGAAATTTCATGAAACTCTATATAAGGCAGAGATCTGGAGAAAATCAAGAAAAAGCACAAAGGTAAATATTTACGGAAGGCTTAAATATGCAAAGTTTAGATGTAGATGAGGCTCAACAATTAACAGTTAAGAAAGGAGGAGATGAGATAAAAATGGTGATATATAACCAATCTGCAGGAAAAAGTGTCCAGGAATAGATGGTATTCCCGTGGAAGTTTGGAAGCTAGGAAGGGGATAAAGATCTGGAAGGTTTTAACAGCATGTTAAAAGGAGGGGGAGGCACCAACATCCTGAAAAAAAGCTGTGGTGGCTGCAATACCTGAAGTCGGTAAAGACCCATCTGATCCAGCTTCATACAGGCCCATTTTAATGTTAATCCAAGATTATAGTGCTTATGTCTATAATAGCTAAAGGAAAAGCAAAGGTGACGCCAAAATTGATAGATATGCACCAATGTGGTTTTGTGGAGGGGATGCAAACATTTGAAATTAATAGAACAATAAATACACAGAAAAAAGCGTTCTCTGAGGAGAAACAATCTGTATAAACCAACACACCTCGTGGAACCAGACCTGATACTAAGAGAGTCCAAAGTAAAATTCTTCCGTTTATTCACAGCTACAAAATAAGTCAAGAGCTTTCGTCAGCCACACTACAGGACTATCAAAACAGTTAACATTCAGTCACAAAGTGCTTTTATCCTTGAATTAATTAACATCAGTTAAGTACTTAAATAATTCAATTATCCAATAAAAGTGTTCATGAAATTTTAAAACATTCAAGCAGTCATTTTAAAATCACAGTAAATAAATTACCATTTTAAAGTGAAAACAGTATTAATATGAGTATTAAATTATTAATATGAATAAGAAAACATATATTATTCAAAAACTTTCTATAAAAACTTTCACAGTAAATAGTTTAGTCGCTCTAAGTATAGGTACAAGGGAAACATGGTCATTCAGACCTGGAGGGTGGGTGGCATTTAGCAAAATCTGCCATCTATATGCACTTCTATATATGTTGTTTGACCAATCCCCCCTTTGATATATTTCTTAATAATTACCAAGATACCAAAAGGAAATCCTTGCCTAACCCCACAAGAGAGTATATGCTTATATAAGGCATTGTTAGTATTGTGCGTCTCAATAGCATATAAATGTTCATATATTCTTTTACACAGGGATTTCTCTGTTTTCCTCACATAGAACATGTAACAGTCTTGACAAATAACTATATGTACTAACCCACTACTGTCACAGTTCCCTTTTTTCAAGTAAATCTTTCTCTGGGGGTCACCTACCATTAATTCCTTACCTGTGTAAATGTAGGGAAAATACTTGCATAAACCACAACCAGTTGTACCTCCTTGGGTGGGTTGTTGGTGGATAGGATGTTCAAACAAAAGTGTCCCACCTTAGTTGTAAATAGTGTTTTTTTCTCCCAGTTTATTACTTAACTCTTGATTACATTGCAATATTAACCAGTTGTGAGTCAAAATATCCTTGACTTTACCATCAAAAGTTACAAACTGTGCAACCATAGTGTTGGTTATTGCTGGGTCTCCCCACCCTATTTGTAGTTGTAACTTGACCTAAAAGTGGAACAAAACTTGTTTCCCCACCCCCTCAGAATTTCATCAGCCAAATCGTAAACTTTTTTTTTGGGGGGTACCCTCTAGCCAGAAACATATAACTCAAATGTCCTAGTTCTAATTTAAAATCTGTAATAGTGGAGCACATTCTGTCTCCTCAAATCATCTGGCCTCTAACTAGGTTTCTTTTGATGTAATATGGGTGGTTATTTTCAAATGCTAAAAAACTGTTTGAATATGTAGACTTGTGAAAAGCCTTGGATGTAAATCCTTGTGTTTCATAGATCTTTTTAATGGTGACATCCGGGTAGTTAATTTCTGTAGTATGAACATTATAAGTGAATTTAAAATATTCACAAATGTTAATATATTCACAAATGTTAATATATTCACAATTTTTTTTTTACCATTTTCTCTTCCCTTTTCCATAAAACAAAAATATCATCCAGGTACCGCAAGTAAATAAACAACCTTCTTGAAAACCTGAATTAAAAATGCATCTCCTTTCCCATGCTGCTACCACTAAGTTGGCATACATTGGGGCACAGCTTGATCCCATGGTAACACCTCTTAGCTGCCTAAAAAATTCACTTTCAAAACTAAAATAGTTGTGCTGTAAAATAGTCTCCATAGCATCAATAATAAAATTGAAAAGGGGCCCCCTCAATGTAGTATATTCTAAAGCTTCTGAAAATAATGCCACACCTATTTCATGTGATATGGAGCTAAACAAGTCTACTACATCTATGGTAGAAAATCCCTTACATTCTAAGAAATATTCCTGTTTAATTGTTCCAAGAAAATCTTATGCATCTGTTAACACATTTTTAATAGGAATTAATGTGTCTTTCAATAAATGATCAATAAAGACCCCCCCACTGAGTAAGTAGAACTGTTATGTGCTGGTATAATGAGACGGTATGGTGGGTGAAAAACATTTTTATGCACTTTCGGAATTCCGAAGGCAGTGGGGATGTATGGGAGGTCATTAAACAAAAATCTAAAAGTTTGTTCATTAATCACACCTTGAAATAAACTATCTTCCAGGAAAAGCATTAGCTTTTTATGAGCTATGTCTATTTCATCTCTGGAAACTAAACTTTTTGGCACAACACCTTAGCGAAAAGAAAGTAGAAAGGGTTGTTGCCAAGCTTAATGAGCATATAACAAGAAAAGTAACAAGAGATCCTGTAGATGTATTACACTTTGGAAATTTTATGAAACTCGATATAAAGCAGAGAACTGGAGAAATCAAGAAAAAGCACAAAGGTAAATATTTACGGAAGGCTTACATATGCAAAGTTTAGATGTAGATGAGGCTCAACAATTAACAGTTAAGAAAGGAGGAGATGAGATAAAAATGATGATGTATAACCAATCTGCAGGAAAGTGTCCAGGAATAGATGGTATTCCCGTGGAAGTTTGGAAGCTAGGAAGGGAAAAGGTGATAAAGATCTGGAAGGTTTTAACAGCATTTTAAAAGGAGGGGAGGCACCAACATCCTGGAAAAAAGCTGTGGTGGCTGTAATACCTGAAGTCGGTAAAGACCATCTGATCCAGCTTCATACAGGCCCATTGTAATGTTACTCCAAGGTTATAGTGCTTATATCTATAATAGCTAAAGGAAAGGCAAAGGTGACGCCAAAATTGATAGATATGCACCAATGTGGTTTTGTGGAGGGGATGCAAACATTTTACATTAACAGAACACTGATGATCCAGAGGGAGGCAGAACTTAAGAAAAAAAATGCTATTACTTGTGGGTCTTCATGCACAGAAAGCACTGGACAGAGTAAATTAGGATTTTATGAATAGGGCAATGGAAGCATTTGCATTTCCTGACACAATAATAAGGTAAGTTATAAGGATATGCGGGATCAGAGGCAAAAATCAAAGTGAGAGTTTCTCTCTGATAAGTTGCGTCTGAACAGAGAAACCAGACAGGGGGTCCTCTTTCCCCTTTGTTATATCAGTTACATTTAGAATCATTGGTAAAGAAAATAAGTGACTCAGAAGCTCAAGGCTATAACTGGTATGGTGTTCAAGAGAAGCTGGTTTTATTTGCAGACAATATTTTGTACCTGATAGAACTAGAAAGAGAAATCTCAGTATTGTGGAAAATTATGAGTCAGTTCCGTTTTTTTTCTTCTTCAGGATATAAAATTAATGAAGATAAAACAAAGGCTATAACTAAAAACTATATACCCGCAGATGAACTGGTTTAGCATGAAACCATCAAGTATTTAGGAGTATGCATTAAAAAATAATTCTGTTATGCCAGCTAAGGATATGTAGGAAGAAACTAAAAAGATAATACAAAAACAGAGAAACTGGAAGCTTTTGCCTATCAACATGGATAGCAAGACAAAAACATAAAAGTTTTTAGTCCCTTTAATTTTATACACAAATCTTTTTTTTTTTTTTTATCAAGCAGAGAAGTTGTGGATAGTAATTCATAAAGAATTGAAGGCTTTCATCTGGGACAGAACAGTGCAAAAGTCAAGTGGTGTAAGCTGATCCTTCCCATAGGATTATCTGTTTTGATGGGATAGTTTAGAGCTACACAATTAAAGCTTTTTCCTTTTGCGTGGGCGCTGCCACCACCATAGCATCAACTGGTAAACCCTTAGACCAATGCGGGCTCTCCTTGGGAGGGGATAGGATTTTGTCTGGTCTCCTAGGGATCGGCTCCACAGAATCAGGATACTTCCAAGCACATTGCACCATGAGTTGAACTAACTTGTTTGCAGGTGGGGTCACCCAAGAGGTAGATGGTCAGGCATGAAAAGCCTGCAGAAAGACGGACTCCTCAGAGCAAGGGTTGGTGGACTTCCAATCACCCCTCTGTTTCAGCATTTCAAGGATGTCCCAAGAGAGACATCAGGAGGTGACTGTGGGGAAACTTCTCCATCGTAACTCGTATCCTCTGTCAGGGACTCCTCTGGGGAGTCTACATGCTTCCTCCTGCACAACTTCTTCTGTGGTGGCTCCTCAGTGCAGACTTCTGAGGAGGACTCGGAAGAAGGGGTGCCCTGCAATAGGGTTTCCTGCGGGTCTTGTCCCCGATGTCCAGAGGGATTCCGATGCCAGGGGTATGCTTCCAGAAGCAAGTGCCCTCTCCATCACCCTGAAAGCAGGTCCTTCCGAAGAATGATGGGAGCCCGGAATAGAGAATGACAACCACGGTCATACCCTGCTCCGTCGAACCCGCTCCCAAGGGAGGAGCCTCAAATAAGGATTGGTGCCGAAAGAACCCCTGGCACTGTGGATGGAACAGTAGATATTTTTGGAACTGTACTCCACGCCAAAGACCCGCAGCCCAATCCTGAACTTGAGGAAGGTTTGGCTCCAAAAAGACCGAAGACCAACGGGGACAGTTCCGAGGCCACAGTGAGGTCCACTACTGGCACCGAAAGAGGGTTCCGAAAAGGATGTCGGAGCTAGAGACTTTGAAACCTGCAAGGTCAAAGGAGGAGAGTAGGATGAAGTCCTTGGAGAAAGAATCCCAGGTCTGGCAAGTGGATGGGTCTTAGATGGAGTGGGGATCCCCCTGGCTGTAAGCAACTGATTCCACGATGCACCACATCAAGTTCCGAAAAGCTCCTGGTGGATCTAGTGGATACCCCCCAATGGGGAGTCTGGTCGCTCTACAATGTGACTGTATATTTGTCGCAGAAAAGGGTCCACTGACTGGGAGTATTGGGACCGTACAGTGACTGTATATTTGTCGCAGAAAAGGGTCCACTGACTGGGAGTATTGGGACCGTACACTGGTGTCCAGTGGCACCGCTATCTCTAGTTTGGAGACAGGAAGCAGCGGGGCTAATATAGGGGTAATAGATACCGTAGACGGACTCGGTAGTGAAATGGACAAGGATGGCTCAGTCACAAATGGAGTCGAAGTAATAGGTACCGAAGGCATGCTCAGTGCTGAAGCAGCACTCAGTGTCATAAAGGATGAGGCAGTTTTTGAAGCATTCCGAATATCGGTGCCAAAACAGGCGCCGAAGGTGATATAGCAGTTGATGGAACAGAGGTCGGTGCCATAGAGACTGATGTAGGTTTCAAAGACATCTTGGGTATTTCTGGCTTGGCAGGCTTGCCCAGATCACCGAAGGGTGAAGAGGGCACAGTGTGTGATCTTTTCCTTTCTTTTCAGGGAGGGGGGGGGCCCTCCGCCACAGAAAGACCTCTGAAAAGGATGTCTTAAGGAGGCCCTTCAGAATTAACTTATTTTTGTGTTCATTCAAAGTACGCTGACTGAATCCTTTACAAATAGAACATGGAGACTACACAGAGATGGGGCACCCCCAAACAATACACACAATCATCATGCAAGTAACTTTTGGGCATTTTCCTATTACAAGTATGACACTCCTTAACCCAGTTGTAACTTTTTTTTCGGACATAATGATACACACAGACACTCGCAGGTTATAAGTGAACAGGAGATTTTTTTTTTTTAATTTTTTTTTTTTTTTTTAAGTAAAGAGAAAAGAAAGAAAGAAATACCAGCGATGGTATTTAAGAAATACCCCAAGGGGTAGGTAGAAACACCATACCACCAATGGTACCAAGACTACCAAAAGGTAAGAAAGGGTAAATTGGTTTAGCGAAAGATCATGATATATAAGAAAATAGAAAAAGAAGAGAGAAAGACACTAATACACTCAGTAAAATTCAGACAACAATCAAAAAGTCAAAAAAGTTGAACTTAGCTTGAGAGCTGGCTTGAACGCTGCTTTATGGCTACGCAGGAAACGAGATCTGAGGTAACAGGGAGAAGGGTACTATGGGTAAAAGCTTAGCTCAAGAGTTTTTGGCTGGCGCGAGCTTGGTATAAGGCCGACTCGGTTCCAAGGACGGAACTGACATCCCATCAGTGATGGAGAATGAAGATTAATATCAGACCAAATATTAATATGATTTGTTTTCATTAAAAATGATTGCTTAAGTCATAAGTGATAACTCAAAAGATTTTTTTGTTAAAAAAGAATTCAGCATTCTCACTCTAGTCTGAGAATTTTCTTTACTCCAATCTATTCTGATGCTGTGTACTCCTACTCTAATGCTCTGTACTGTTTTGGACATGCCTTGTGCTTTCTTGGTGATGCTCTTTACCCTTCGGTGGGTCTGTGTACTTCTTTCTGATCCATTGTACTCCTGTGTGATGCTGTGTACACCTAAACTAATGGTGTGTACTTCTGTGGTGATGCTTTGTACTTCTGCTATACACTCCTTTGGTGGTTCTCTGTACTACACTTCCATCAGTTATGTTGTGTGTTCCCTTCTGTGACGCTGTGTGCCAAGATGCTGTTTACTAATTTGGTGGTGTCTTGTACTACTTCCATGATGCTATATATACTCATTTGGTGATTCACTGTACTCATTCTGTGATGCTCTGTCCCTATGATGATTCTGTGTACTCCTCTGATGATATTGTGCACTCCAGTGATGCTTCAAACTCATTTGGTAGTTCTGTGTGTTCCTATGTTGATTACATGCACACCTTTTGTGATGCTTTCTACTCCTCTGGTGGTGTACTCCCATAGTGATGTCATGTACTTTGGGGATTTTCTGCACTCCACTGGTAATGCTGTGTTACTCTTTTAGTGAGTCTGTGTACTCCACTGGTAACAGTTTGTGCTTCTTTGGTGATCATGTGTACGCCTTCAATGAAACTGCACATTCCTTCTGTGATGTTTTGTAGTCATTTAGTGGTTCTGTGTAATATTTTGGCGATGCTAAATACTACCTTGGTGAGTCTGTGTACTGGTGTTGTTAGGTACTGTTCCCATGATGCTATATATGCTGTTTTGGAGCTGAAGCTATATACATATTTTGTAATTATATGTATGCCACTGATTATTCTGTGTACTAATTTGGTGACGTTTTGCACTATTTCCTTGATGCTATACAAGTATCTATATAAAGACACACAAAATTGGTGATTCACTGCACTCATATAATGATGCTGTGTACTCATTCTGTGATGGTTTGTACTCTGAGTTTGTATATTCCTTTGATAATGCTTTGTACACCTTCAGTGATGTACTACTCTGGTGATGCTTCATACTCATTTGGTGGTTCTGCGTAGTCCTATATTAATACTCTTTTCTTTTGTGATGCTTTCCACTCTTCTGGTACTACTGTGTACTCCCGCAGTGATGCTGTACATT